>NC_091335.1:29183602-29185600 GCF_038502225.1 Cherax quadricarinatus
TAGACTGTACTCCGTCTGCGGCCTTCTTTGCCCTTCCCCAATCTTCATGACTTTGCACTTGGTGGGATTGAACTCCAGGAGCCAATTGCTGGACCAGGTCTGCAGCCTGTCCAGATCCCTTTGTAGTTCTGCCTGGTCTTCGATCGAGTGTATTCTTCTCATCAACTTCACGTCATCTGCAAACAGGGACACCTCAGAGTCTATTCCTTCCGTCATGTCATTCACAAATACCAGAAACAGCACTGGTCCTAGGACTGACCCCTGCGGGACCCCGCTGGTCACAGGTGCCCACTCTGACACCTCGCCACGTACCATGACTCGCTGCTGTCTTCCTGACAAGTATTCCCTGATCCATTGTAGTGCCTTCCCTGTTATCCCTGCTTGGTCCTCCAGTTTTTGCACCAATCTCTTGTGTGGAACTGTGTCAAACGCCTTCTTGCAGTCCAAGAAAATGCAATCCACCCACCCCTCTCTCTCTTGTCTTACTGCTGTCACCATGTCATAGAACTCCAGTAGGTTTGTGACACAGGATTTCCCGTCTCTGAAACCATGCTGGCTGCTGTTGATGAGATCATTCCTTTCTAGGTGTTCCACCACTCTTCTCCTGATAATCTTCTCCATGATTTTGCATACTATACATGTCAGTGACACTGGTCTGTAGTTTAATGCTTCATGTCTGTCTCCTTTTTTAAAGATTGGGACTACATTTGCTGTCTTCCATGCCTCAGGCAATCTCCCTGTTTCGATAGATGTATTGAATATTGTTGTTAGGGGTACACATAGCGCCTCTGCTCCCTCTCTCAATACCCATGGGGAGATGTTATCTGGCCCCATTGCCTTTGAGGTATCTAGCTCACTCAGAAGCCTCTTCACTTCTTCCTCGGTTGTGTGCACTGTGTCCAGCACATGGTGGTGTGCCCCACCTCTCCGTCTTTCTGGAGCTCCTTCTGTCTCCTCTGTGAACACTTCTTTGAATCTCTTGAGTTCCTCACATACTTCACGGTCATTTCCTGTTGTCTCTCCTCCTTCCTTCCTTAGCCTGATTACCTGGTCCTTGACTGTTGTTTTCCTCCTGATGTGGCTGTACAACAGTTTCGGGTCAGATTTGGCTTTCGCTGCTATGTCATTTTCATATTGTCTTTGGGCCTCCCTTCTTATCTGTGCATATTCGTTTCTGGCTCTACGACTGTTCTCCTTATTCTCATGGGTCCTTTGCCTTCTATATTTCTTCCATTCCCTAGCACACTTGGTTTTTGCCTCCCTGCACCTTTGGGTAAACCATGGGCTCATCCTGTTTTTTTCATTACTCCTGTTACCCTTGGGTACAAACCTCTCCTCAGCCTCCTTGCATTTTGTTGCTACATATTCCATCATCTCATTAACTGGCTTCCCTGCCAGTTCTCTGCCCACTGAACCCCGTTCAGGTAGTTCCTCATTCCTGTGTAGTCCCCTTTCTTGTAGTTTGGCTTCATTCGTCCTGGCCTTCCTGCTTCTCCCTCCACTTGTAGCTCCACTGTGTATTCGAAGCTTAAAACCACATGGTCACTGGCCCCAAGGGGTCTTTCATATGTGATGTCCTCGATATCTGCACTACTGAAGGTGAATACTAAGTCCAGCCTTGCTGGTTCATCCTCTCCTCTCTCTCTTGTAGTGTCCCTTACATGTTGGTACATGAAGTTCTTCAGTACCACCTCCATCATCTTAGCCCTCCATGTATCTTGGCCCCCATGTGGGTCCAAGTTCTCCCAATCGATCTCCTTGTGGTTAAAGTCACCCATGATCAGGAGCTTTGCCCTGCATGCATGAGCTCTTCTGGCCACTCTAGCCAGTGTGTCAACCATCGCTCTATTGCTCTCGTCGTACTCTTGCCTTGGCCTCCTGCTGTTCTGTGGTGGGTTATACATCACTGCTATTACCACCTTGGGACCTCCAGAGTGAAGTGTTCCCACTATGTAATCACTTTCTTCTCCGCTATCTCCTCTCTCCAGCTCATCAAAA
>NC_091335.1:29185700-29205700 GCF_038502225.1 Cherax quadricarinatus
TAGCAGCTGCTGCTGCTCGCCCTTGCTAGCAGTTACTGCTAACACTAGGTACTGCTGCTCGTCCTTGCTAACAGTTACTGCTAACACTAGCTGCTGCTGCTCGCCCTTGCTAGCAGTTACTGCTAACACTAGCTGCTGCTGCTGCTGCTTGCCTTTGCTAGCAGTTACTGCTAGCACTAGCTGCTGCTGCTCGTCCTTGCTAGCAGTTAATAACACTAGCTGCTGCTGCTGCTCGCCCTTGCTAGCAGTTACTGCTAACACTGGCTGGTGCTTCTCACTCTTGCTAAGAGTTACTGCTAGCACTAGCTGCTGCTGCTCGGCCTTGCTAGCAGTTACTACTAACATTATCTGCTGCTGTTGCTCGCCCTTGCTAGCAGTTGCTGCTAACACTAGCTGCTGCTGCTGCTGTTGCTCGCTCTTGCTAGCAGTTAATAACAGTAGCTGCTGCTGCTGCTCGCCCTTGCTAGCAGTTACTGCTAACACTAGCTGCTGCTTCTCGCCCTTGCTAAGAGTTACTGCTAGCACTAGCTGCTGCTGCTCGCCCTTGCTAGCAGTTACTGCTAAAACAAGCTGCTGCTGCTGCTCGACCTTGCTAGCAGTTACTGCTAACACTAGCTGCTGCTGCTCGCCCTTGCTAGCAGTTACTGCTAACACTAACTGCTGCTGCTGCTGCTCGCCCTTGCTAGCAGTTACTGCTAACACTAACTGCTGCTGCTGCTGCTCGCCCTTGCTAGCAGTTACTGCTAACACTAGCTGCTGCTGCTGCTCGCCCTTCCTTGCAGTTACTGCTATCACTAGTTGCTGCTGCTGCTCGCCCTTGCTAGCAGTTACTGCTAACACAAGCTGCTCCTGCTGCTCGCCCTTGCTAGCAGTTACTGCTAACACTAGCTGCTGCTGCTGCTCGCCCTTGCTAGCAGTTACTGCTAACACTAGCTGCTGCTGCTCGCCCTTGCTAGCAGTTACTAACACTAGCTGCTGCTGCTCGCCCTTGCTAGCAGTTACTGCTAACACTAGCTGCTGCTGCTCGCCCTTGCTAGCAGTTACTGCTAACACTAGCTGCTGCTGCTGCTCGCCCTTGCTAGCAGTTACTGCTAACACTAGCTGCTGCTGCTCGGCCTTGCTAGCAGTTACTACTAACATTATCTGCTGCTGTTGCTCGCCCTTGCTAGCAGTTGCTGCTAACACTAGCTGCTGCTGCTGCTGTTGCTCGCTCTTGCTAGCAGTTACTAACACTAGCTGCTGCTGCTGCTCGCCCTTGCTAGCAGTTACTACTAATACTAGCTGCTGCTGTTGCTCGCCCTTGCTAGCAGTTACTACCAACACTAGCTGCTGCTGCTCGCCCTTGCTAGCAGTTACTGCTAACACTAGGGGCTGCTGCTGCTCGCCCTTGCTAGCAGTTACTGCTAACACTAGCTGCTGCTGCTGCTAGCCCTTGCTAGCAGTTACTGCTAACACTAGCTGCTGCTGCTCGCCCTTGCTAGCAGTTACTGCTAACACTAGCTGCTGCTGCTGCTCGCCCTTGCAAGCAGTTACTGCTAACACTAGCTGCTGCTGCTGCTCGCCCTTGAAAGCAGTTACTAATACTAGCTGCTGCTGCTCGCAATTGCTAGCAGCTGCTGCTGCTCGCAATTGCTAGCAGTTGCTGCTAACACTAGCTGCTGCTGCTCGCCCTTGCAAGCAGTTACTGCTAACACTAGCTGCTGCTGCTGCTCGCCCTTGCTAGCAGTTACTACTAACACTAGCTGCTGCTGCTGCTCGCCCTTGCTAGCAGTTACTGCTAACACTAGCTGCTGCTGCTGCTCGCCCTTGCTAGCAGTTACTGCTAACACTAGCTGCTGCTGCTGCTCGCCCTTGCTAGCAGTTACTGCTAACACTAGCTGCTGCTGCTCGCCCTTGCTAGCAGTTACTGCTAACACTAGCTGCTGCTGCTCGCCCTTGCTAGCAGTTACTGCTAACACTAGCTGCTGCTGCTGCTCGCCCTTGCTAGCAGTTACTACTAACACTAGCTGCTGCTGCTGCTCGCCCTTGCTAGCAGTTACTACTAACACTAGCTGCTGCTGTTGCTCGCCCTTGCTAGCAGTTACTGCTAACACTAGCTGCTGCTGCTCGCCCTTGCTAGCAGTTACTACTAACACTAGTTGTTGCTGCTGCTCGCCCTTGCTAGCAGTTACTGCTAACACTAGCTGCTGCTGCTGCTGCTCGCCCTTGCTAGCAGTTACTGCTAACACTAGCTGCTGCTGCTCGCCCTTGCTAGCAGTTACTACTAACACTAGCTGCTGCTGCTGCTCGCCCTTGCTAGCAGTTACTGCTAACACTAGCTGCTGCTGCTCGCCCTTGCTAGCAGTTACTGCTAACACTAGCTGCTGCTGCTCGCCCTTGCTAGCAGTTACTAACACTAGCTGCTGCTGCTCGCCCTTGCTAGCAGTTACTGCTAACACTAGCTGCTGCTGCTGCTCGCCCTTGCTAGCAGTTACTGCTAACACTAGCTGCTGCTGCTGCTCGCCCTTGCTAGCAGTTACTGCTAACACTAGCTGCTGCTGCTGCTGCTCGCCCTTGCTAGCAGTTACTACTAACACTAGCTGCTGCTGCTGCTCGCCCTTGTTAGCAGTTACTGCAAACACTAGCTGCTGCTGCT
This sequence comes from Cherax quadricarinatus, assembly GCF_038502225.1. Taxonomy (NCBI): domain Eukaryota; kingdom Metazoa; phylum Arthropoda; class Malacostraca; order Decapoda; family Parastacidae; genus Cherax; species Cherax quadricarinatus. Next base: position 29,188,336 of record NC_091335.1, read on the forward strand.
GCTCGCCCTTGCTAGCAGTTACTGCAAACACTAACTAGCAGTTACTAGCAGTTACTAACACAAGCTGCTCCTGCTGTTGCTCGCCCTTGCTAGCAGTTGCTGCTAACACTAGCTGCTGCTGCTGCTCGCCCTTGCTAGCAGTTACTGCTAACACTAGCTGCTGCTGCTCGCTCTTGCTAGCAGTTACTACTAATGCTAGCTGCTGCTGCTGCTGCTCGCCATTGCTAGCAGTTACTGGTAACACTGCTGCTGCTCGCCCTTGCTAGCAGTTACTAACACTAGCTGCTGCTGCTCGCCCTTGCTAGCAGTTACTACTACACGCTCGTCCTTGCTGCTGCTGCCCTTGCTAGCAGTTACTGCCCTTGCTAGCAGTTACTACTAACACTAGCTGCTGCTGCTCGCCCCTGCTAGCAGTTACTACTAACACAACGTTGACAGCTCTTGCGTTGACAACGTTGACAACTCCTTCCGTTGACAAATCAGTAACATGGAACAAATCCCAAACTCAAGCAATAGCAGAAATAATACTAGGTTCCTTCTTACTAAACATTGTAAATTATCCAACACAATAACGTAATAATAACCACAATTAATTTTTCAATTAAAAAAGTGATGTCTATTGTCTGAGAACCTGAAGGTAATAAGATACTAGGGAGTTTAAAACTGGTTCAATAGTCTTGTATGTGAGGACTGTCAGTCCTTTAGTCTCGTGGGTGAGGACTGACAGTCCTTTAGTCTCGTGGGTGAGGACTGTCAATCCTTTATTCTCGTGAGTGAGGACTGTCGGTCTTTTAGTCTCGTGGGTGAGGACTGTCAATCCTTTATTCTCGTGGGTGTGGACTGTCAATCCTTTATTCTCGTGGGTGTGGACTGTCAATCCTTTATTCTCGTGAGTGAGGACTGACAGTCCTTTAGTCTCGTGGGTGAGGACTGTCAGTCCTTTATTCTCGTGGGTGAGGACTGTCAGTCCTTTAGTCTCGTGGGTGAGGACTGTCAGTCCTTTATTCTCGTGGGTGAGGACTGTCAGGTCTTTAGTCTCGTGGGTGAGGACTGTCAGTCCTTTATTCTCGTGGGTGAGGACTGTCAGTCCTTTATTCTCGTGGGTGAGGACTGTCAGTCCTTTATTCTCGTGGGTGAGGACTGTCAGGTCTTTAGTCTCGTGGGTGAGGACTGCCAGTCCTTTAGTCTCGTGGGTGAGGACTGTCAGTCCTTTATTCTCGTGGGTGAGGACTGCCAGTCCTTTAGTCTCGTGGGTGATTACTGTCAGTCCTTTAGTCTCGTGGGTGAGGACTGCCAGTCCTTTAGTCTCGTGGGTGAGGACTGTCAGTCCTTTATTCTCGTTGGTGAGGACTGTCAGGTCTTTAGTCTCGTGGGTGAGGACTGTCAGTCCTTTATTCTCGTGGGTGAGGACTGTCAGTCCTTTAGTCTCGTGGGTGAGGACTGTCAGTCCTTTATTCTCGTGGGTGAGGACTGTCAGTCCTTCAGTCTCGTGGGTGAGGACTGTCAGTCCTTTATTCTCGTGGGTGAGGACTGTCAGGTCTTTAGTCTCGTGGGTGAGGACTGTCAGTTCTTTAGTCTCGTGGGTGAGGACTGTCAGTCCTTTAGTCTCGTGGGTGAGGACTGTCAGTCCTTTAGTCTCGTGGGTGAGGACTGTCAGTCCTTTAGTCTCGTGGGTGAGGACTGTCAGTCCTTTATTCTCGTGGGTGAGGACTGCCAGTCCTCTAGTCTCGTGGGTGAGGACTGTCAGTCCTTTATTCTCGTGGGTGAGGACTGTCAGTCCTTTATTCTCGTGGGTGAGGACTGTCAGTCCTTTAGTCTCGTGTGTGAGGACTGTCAGTCCTTTAGTCTCGTGGGTGAGGACTGACAGTCCTTTAGTCTCGTGGGTGAGGACTGTCAGTCCTTTAGTCTCGTGGGTAAGGACTGTCAGTCCTTTAGTCTCGTGGGTGAGGACTGTCAGTCCTTTAGTCTCGTGGGTGAGGACTGACAGTCCTTTAGTCTCGTGGGTGAGGACTGACAGTCCTTTAGTCTCGTGGGTTAGGACTGTCAGTCCTTTATTCTCGTGGGTGAGGACTGTCAGTCCTTTAGTCTCGTGGGTGAGGACTGTCAGTCTTTTATTCTCGTGGGTGAGGACTGTCAGTCCTTTATTCTCGTTGGTGAGGACTGTCAGGTCTTTAGTCTCGTGGGTGGGGACTGTCAGTCCTTTATTCTCGTGGGTGAGGACTATCAGGTCTTTAGTCTCGTGGGTGAGGACTATCAGGTCTTTAGTCTCGTGGGTGAGGACTGCCAGTCCTTTAGTCTCGTGGGTGAGGACTGTCAGTCCTTTATTCTCGTGGGTGAGGACTGCCAGTCCTTTAGTCTCGTGGGTGAGGACTGTCAGTCCTTTATTCTCGTGGGTGAGGACTGTCAGGTCTTTAGTCTCGTGGGTGAGGACTGTCAGTCCTTTATTCTCGTGGGTGAGGACTGTCAGGTCTTTAGTCTCGTGGGTGAGGACTGTCAGTCCTTTAGTCTCGTGGGTGAGGACTAGTCTTTTATTCTCGTGGGTGAGGACTGTCAGTCCTTTAGTCTCGTGGGTGAGGACTGTCAGTCCTTTATTCTCGTGGGTGAGGACTGCCAGTCCTTTAGTCTCGTGGGTGAGGACTGTCAGTCCTTTATTCTCGTGGGTGAGGACTGTCAGTCTTTTATTCTCGTGGGTGAGGACTGTCAGTCCTTTAGTCTCGTGGGTGAGGACTGTCAGTCCTTTAGTCTCTTGGGTGAGGACTGTCAGTCCTTTATTCTCGTGGGTGAGGACTGTCAGGTCTTTAGTCTCGTGGGTGAGGACTGTCAGTCCTTTATTCTCGTGGGTGAGGACTGTCAGTCCTTTAGTCTCGTCGGTGAGGACTGTCAGTCCTTTATTCTCCTGGGTGAGGACTGTCAGGTCTTTAGTCTCGTGGGTGAGGACTGTCAGTCCTTTAGTCTCGTGGGTGAGGACTGTCAGTCCTTTAGTCTCGTGGGTGAGGACTGTCAGTCCTTTATTCTCGTGGGTGAGGACTGTCAGGTCTTTAGTCTCGTGGGTGAGGACTTTCAGTCCTTTAGTCTCGTGGGTGAGGACTGTCAGTCCTTTAGTCTCGTGGGTGAGGACTGTCAGGTCTTTAGTCTCGTGGGTGAGGACTGTCAGTCCTTTAGTCTCGTGGGTGAGGACTGTCAGTCCTTTAGTCTCGTGGGTGAGGACTGTCAGTCCTTTAGTCTCGTGGGTGAGGACTGTCAGTCCTTTATTCTCGTGGGTGAGGACTGTCAGGTCTTTAGTCTCGTGGGTGAGGACTGTCAGTCCTTTAGTCTCGTGGGTGAGGACTGTCAGTCCTTTAGTCTCGTGGGTGAGGACTGTCAGGTCTTTAGTCTCGTGGGTGAGGACTGTCAGTCCTTTAGTCTCGTGGGTGAGGACTGTCAGTCCTTTAGTCTCGTGGGTGAGGACTGTCAGTCCTTTATTCTCGTGGGTGAGGACTGTCAGTCCTTTATTCTCGTGGGTGAGGACTGTCAGTCCTTTATTCTCGTGGGTGAGGACTGTCAGTCCTTTATTCTCGTGGGTGAGGACTGTCAGTCCTTTATTCTCGTGGGTGAGGACTGTCAGTCCTTTATTCTCGTGGGTGAGGACTGTCATGTGTTTATGAGTTCTTGATGCAAGTCTTGTTGCAATTGCTTCCTAGTTGCTCCTTTATGCCTCTCTTATACTGTTGATGAATCGTTTGCCATATATATATATATATATATATATATATATATATATATATATATATATATATATATATATATATATATATATATATATATATATATATATATATATATATATAACTACTGCACTGGCCCAGACTCCAATCCTGGAACTTTAACACGCCACCCTGGTAGCCTGTCAAAATTCGAGACATCCCTAAACCAATATACCATTAATGTCACATACAACAGGTGCCCAGTAGCACTAGACATGGCACTCTTGTTGCAGACACATATGTGGTTGTGGCAAGCTACGAACTAATTTCATTCTCTTCTCGTTTGTATAAGTGACATTAATGGTTCAGTGGTTTAGGACGTCTCGAATTTTGACAGGCTAGCAGGGTGGCGTGTTAAATCTTGAGAGTTCGAGTCTCGGCCTGTGCAGTTATTTGTTTAAAAACCATTTGTTCGTGTATGTATTAATATGTAAGCTGTTTGTGTAACTGGTATTCCAAATGAGAGTAGAATGAAATTAGTCCTTAGCTTGGTTAGCTTATGTTCTCAGTAACCTAGAAAGGCCAAGTCCATCCTAAGTCAAGGAGAGATGGCTTTTATCCCCTCAGTTGAGTTCACGAGACGAGAATATTATGTTTAACCTTGACTGGGTAATTTTAATGAAAAGCATAACCGAAACAGTAGTATGATATCCTACTGGCAAAGACGATAGCACGAGATCTTCGATACAGATTTTAATTGTTAGAGAAATTGTGAGATTTTCATGACCTCTGGACGAAGTGGTGATTTAGGCAACCCGTCACTAAAACAGGAATATATCCTTCTATTATTCTGAGTTTGGCAACCAATGGTTTTATTCCTCCTAATGGTGTAAAACATGGGAATAAAGAAAACGTTTAGCTGGACTACACAAGGATGTCAATGAAAACTAGTATCAAACACGTTGAGTTACGGAAAAAAGTTCCCCGACACACTGTCCTGGGCGGAAATAGAATCTGGCAACTCAGTAGTAGTAAACAGAGTAGTAAAGACTTATTTCATAAATGAATTAACACAGCTCGTAACAACGATGGTGACTGGTTGACATAACTGTCAGTACTTTCTGAGTATGTATTTAAAAGTAGATTTTATGAATATAGACAGGAGTTAAATTACCGTTCGTATATTATGTCCAATACCTTAAAAAACAAACATGATTTGAAAAGATAACCAAATATATTGTACAAATAATTTAATGCCGAAGCAATGGAGTTTGTGTTGAACGTCTACACAATGTACTAGAATTCAATTTCGTTGTTAATTGTGGCTCAGACCGTTTTCCAATATAACAAACTTGCCTATTCGGCCAAAAGCAATACACTATTTATTGTTCGAGTGTGAGAGAGGAAAGCACGAGCAAACACATTAAATTGCTGCCAATTTAACTAACTGAGAGATAACATTCTGAAAGCTGAGTATATTCATTAAACTCAGCGGGTATTAACAGGTTAATTTAAACACATAAAATTTTCAGATCTCTGTAATGGGTCATATTATTAAACGTCCAATAAAGACAGAAATCCGTAGGAGCACCTTGAAGAGGAGGCTTTTAGTGTCTACACAGAGGAATACTGCTGCTACCTGGAGTATACCTGGAGAGAGTTCCGGGAGTCAACGCCCCCGCGGCTTGGTGTGTGACCATGGCTCATGGTGGATCAGGGCTTGATCAACCAGGCTGTTTCTGCCGCACGCAAACCGATGTACGAACCACAGCCCGGCTGGTTAGGTACTAACTTTAGGTGCTTGTCCAGTTCCTGTTTGAAGACAGCCAGGGGTCTATGTATGCTGGGAGGCAGTTGAACAGTCTTGGGCCCCTGACACTTATTGTATTTTCTCTTACCACCTGATGACACTGGAAGACAGGAGAGATAGGGGGATATGATAACGACATATAAAATACTGAGTGGAATTGACAAGGTGGACAGACAGGATGTTCCAGAGATGGGACACAGCAACAAGGGATCACAGTTGGAAGTTGAAGACTCAAATGAATCACAGGGATGTTGGAAAGTATTACTTCAGTCACAGAGTTGTCAGGAAGTGGAATAGTCTGGGAAGTGATGCAGTGAAGGCAGGATCCACACACAGCTTTAAAAAGAGGTATGATAAGGGAAGAGTAACCTATTAGCGACCAGTGAAGAGGTGGGGCCAGGAGCAGTGAATCAACCCCTGCAACCACAACTAGGTGAGCACAACTAGGCGAGTATAGACACACACACACACACACACACACACACACACACACACACACACACACACACACACACACACACACACACTCACACACACACACACACACACACACACACACACACACACACTAGCAAATTACTCTTTAAAACACGTTATTTAACACTCTCTGAGTTATGGATCGTGTCAAGCACGTAAGTAAATAATTGATATGGCAATTAAATCATGATATAAACAACAACGACGTATGAAAATGGACAAACAACACGTCGATGATATATAAAAGCCCTTTACTATAGCAGCTAGCGTGCCTGCCGCCTGATTTTATTTCCCGAATATAGTTTGATCACCGTCCAACATGAGACACACTACCACAAATTTTCTCCACCCATATTTTAGCCGGGATTTCTGAACCTGTCCTCGCTTGATAACGACTCTGATGAATATTTTACATTCACTAGTGTGTAAGTACACAGTGTTCAGTTTTTTGTTGTAGAGGGAACAAGGATTATTATTATTATTATTATTATTATTATTATTATTATTATTATTATTGTTGTTGTTTTTATTATTGCTGTTGTTAGTGTTGCTGTTGTTGTTGACACACACACACACACTCACACACACACACACACACATGAACAGGGAGTGGACCTAGTAAGGACCAGCGAAGAGGCGGGGCCAGGAGCTGTGACACGACCCCTGCAACCACAAACAGGAAAGGAAAAGGAAATGTGGACGTACAAGGAAATTCCTACGTGAAGTGCAGTGGGTAAGAGAGTTAGAGGAGAAGACAGTAATGAAATGATGGATCACGTGACTGCAAAGTGAAAGGAACATAGAAGTTCGTGCCAAGGGACAAAAGAAACAATGGTAGACCAGAGTGAGCCCATGGTTTAACCGCAGGTGTGGTGTGGCCAAATCCAAGTATGCTAGAGCATGGAAAAAGTACAGGTGTGGCATGAAAAGAGTATGTTACATTTGTTCAGCGTATGTACACACTCCCATATAGGCTGCCTCCCAACCAGCGAACAAGGTGCTAAGGGTTTAACGATTTTACGGGGCCCCATCGTTAAATCAGTACCCTGGTTCACTGACCAGTTATAAGGTGGGTCGGACAATTGCTGAGGTGATGTGGTGGCACCCACGGTCAGCTCTTGCAAGAATCATACAGCTGCTGGTTGCTCACGGTTCTCTGTCTCTGGTTGTTGTTTTGCCTTTTGATTACCTTAATACACTTATTTTCCAAACTCTTGTACATAGCTAATTAGTGTAAATACTTATAATAATACCTGGTGAAGGAAAATACTATTTAAAGACTACTGCTGTGCTTAGTTTCGCTCCAGGTCCCATTACGACCAGGTTAACAGGCCATTATTACTTGGGTGCGTATTAGAAGGCAAACGACCCAGAAAAACGGAGCTGAGCGGGAGAGCCAGAAATGAATATACACTGAAAAGAGAGGCCCAGAGGCAATACAAAAATAGTGTAGCATCAAAAGCAATATTTGACTCAAAGTTGTTATATAGCCACATCAGGATGAAAATAACAGTCAAGGACCAGGTAATGAGGCTGAGGAAGGAAGGCTGTAAGGAACTCTGCTAAACTTTCAGGGAGGTATTCACAGTGGAGACAGAGAGGCTTCCAATAAACCGAGGGAGTATGGTGCACCAGCAAGTGCTGGACACTACACACAACCGAGGTGGTGGTGAAGAAACTGCTAAGTGAACTAGTTATTCTCTTCGTGGCTCCTAAAAGAGGGAGTAAATTCATTTTGTGCCACTAACAATTTTTTTTATTAACACATCGGGGGATTCCCACCAAGGCAGGGTGGCCCGAAAAAGAAAAACTTTCATCATTCACTCCATCACTGTCTTGCCAGAGGGATGCTTTACACTAGTTAAACTGCAACATTAACACCCCTCCTTCAGAGTACAGACACTGTACTTCCCATCTCCAGGACTCAAGTCCAGACTGCTGGTTTCCTGAATCCCTTCATAAATGTTACTTTGCTCACACTCCAACAGCACGTCAAGTATTAAAAACCATTAGGTCGCCATTCACTCCTATCAAATACGCTCGCGCATGCTTGCTGGAAGTCCAAGCCCCTCGCACACAAAACCTCCTTTACCCCTCCCTCTAACACTTCTAGGCCGACCCCCAACCCGCCTTCCCTCCACTACAGATTTATACACTCTCGAAGTCATTCTGTTTTGTTCCATTCTCTCTACATGTCCGAACCACATCAAGAACCCCTCCTCAGCCCTCTTGATAACAGTTTTGGTAATCCCACTAACAATTATCAATAAATCTATTTAAACAGGTCAACTGCGTGCGGTGTGGAACACAGCAAGCGAAATCCCAGTTTTTAAGAAAGGAGACAGGCAACACTAAAATACAAACCTGTGTCGCTAACATGTACAGTATGTACAGTTATAGAGAAGATTATCATTAGAAGAGTGGTGGAGTACCCAGAAAGGAACTGGCTCATACATGGCAACCAACAATGCTTCAAGATAGGGAAATCCAACATCACAAACCTACTGGAGTTCTGCGACAAGGTAACGGAAGTAAGACAGGAGAGAGAGACGAGAGGGATGGGTAGATTACATCTTCTTGGACTGTAAGAAAGCTTTCGATTCAGTACCACACAAGAGACAGGTTGAAAAGCGAGAGGAGCGGGTAGAAACTGAGTGTACTGCAATAGATCAGGGAATACATGACAGGAAGGAAACACGTGTGCTGGTACATGACGAGGTGACAGAGTGGGTGCACGAGTTATTTTATGTGGGTTCCACAAGGGTCAGTCCTGGGTCCGGTGCTGTTTCTAGCATATTTAATGACTTGACATAAGGAATTGATTCAGCAGCAGCAGCATACGGACGCCTGGAAGACCTAGGAATAACGTTTCGACATCTAAGTAAGAAGTCATTCAAGATACTGTACACTGTGTACGTCAGGTTCATGTTAGAGTATGCAGCACCAGAATAGAGCCCACATCTGGTCAAAAACGTAAAGAAATTAGAGAAAGGAGAGTAAGGGAAAATATTTTGATGACACTGGAGGACAGGAGGGATAGAGGGGATGTGATAAAGGTATATAAAATACTGAGAGAAGTTAAGAAGTTGGACAGGGACAGAATGTTTCAGAGATGGGACACGGCAACTAGGGGTCAAAACTGGAAGTTGAAAAATCAGATGAATCACACAGATGTTAGGAAGTATTTCATCACTCAAAGTTATCAGGAAGCAGAATAATCAGATAAGTGATATAGTGGAGGCAGGATCCATCCATATCTATAACAAGAGGCTCGATAAAGTTCATGGAGACGGGAGTGTGTGGATTTAGCAGCAGCCAGAGAAGAGGTAGGGCCAGGAGGTATTACTCGACCCCTATAACCACAAGTAGGAGAGCACACCTAGGTAAGTGCAGACTAGGGGTGAGGAATTGACAGGGTGGACAGGGACAGATTATTTAAGGGACAGGAAAACAGAACATGAGCCACAACCAAGTGAATGTTAAAAACACAGATGAGTTACAGGGATGTTAGTAATTTTTCTGTCTTAGAGAAATAAGGCAGGGAAACGATCTGGAGAATGAAATCAAGGTGGCAGAATCCATATATAGCTCTAAGAAGAGGTGTGGTAAGGCTCTCAATGCCAGGAGAGAACAAGCTCTGTAGTGACCAGCAAAGAGGCAAGGCCAGGAGCTATACCTCGAGCAGTGCAACCACATATTGGTGAGTACACAAGTGAGCAAACACACACACACACACACACACACACACACACACACACACACAAACAGTTCTCTGCCAATCCCAACGTTCTCCCCAGTCTCCAGACCACAGTTTTAGATAAGAAGTTGAAAGTTTGGTATACGAATGCGGATGGAATAACAAACTCACTGGGATGATAACAGACGAAATCTTCCCACCTGTATATCAGATCCTCAGGAAAGATAGAGGGAATAGAGGGGGGAAGGGGGTTGTACTGTTCATTAAAAACTCATGGGGATTTGAGAAAATAAGAGGAATAGACGAAATGGGCGAAAGGGACTACATAGCAGGTATAATTCATAAGGTAGTCACTGCAGTGACTTTCGTCTGTTAAGCTCAGATGAGAGATATGCACGTCAGAATCTCTGCAGACCTCTACCAGAGGTTCCTCTAGCTTCTTCCTGATCAGGCATAGTTCACCATCTTCTGGGCCCCTACAAGTCTACTCAAGGTAGAATGTTTGATACAAACTTCCTGTGTCTGCAGAGTCTAGGTTCTCAATGACTGTCCCTTTCTGTTATAAGCTTGTTCGCTCGTTTAACTCTTGTAATGATTTGTGGAACATGTGTCAACCCCACAGTGAACCTTAGCTCACACCTGCACTCACAGGAATCCCTTTCTCTCGCAGACCAGCTGTCGAGGAGTCGCCTCTCTCTCTCTCTCTCTCTCTCTCTCTCTCTCTCTCTCTCTCTCTCTCTCTCTTCCCAGCATCTACAAGAATTCCTTTCTTCTCCACTCAGGTTTGTGGAAGAGTATGATCTCAGTCGTGATCCAAGTCATACTTTTCCTCAGCTGAATTATGTCAAGACTTATTTAGAATTAGTGATTACTAACCTTTCTGTTTATTCATTATTAATAGTTTATTACCACTTAATCTGAGTACGAGGACTACATGGCTTTGAGGGAAGTGTGTATAGATTTACTGCTAAAGGTTGAGGACTCTGGTTAAGGAGTTCAGTTGGGTTGCAGCTGGTTCCTACGACGGAAACAAGTACAAAAGCGCTATTTCGATCCTTCCCTATTAAAAGTCCTGTAGCCGAAGCGGTAGAACGCTTTGCCTGTCAATTTATGGACTATGGTTTAAGCCTCAAAGCCGTCCTTCTGTTTATTGATGCTTGTATCTGTTTGGACCACCTCCTCTTTTCTGCAACATTGTAAGCTCCTGATGTGTTGATTATAACACGAAAGGCCTAGAGCTTTGACTCAACTTCCCCAAGTGATTATTTTGCATCCTGTATCGCTTGTTCAGGATATTTGCACACACACACACACACACACACACACATATATATATATATATATATATATATATATATATATATATATATATATATATATATATATATATATATATATATGCAAAACAACCACTCTGAAAGAATAGAGAAATTCCAAGCGCTTTCGTGACTACTCACATTATCAAGGAACTATGAAAGTGAAGCATCCAAGGAAGCTATATAAGGGGTCCGGCCAGCACCTCACTATCAGATCCCACAACGGTTAAACACGTGACGCGCGGCGAGCCAACTTGGATAGGTCCTTTGCACAACTCACCCCCAAGCTATTCTACCCAAGAAAATTTAAAAATTATTTGTCCAGTGTATTATTAAATTCTTCCCAAATTCTATTAATTATAAATGGATCTAATTTATATAAACCAAAGGAAATATTCATATTATTGTCAAAACTGCTTTTTATGAAACAAGATTCAATTATATTCCTGTCGACCATGGACTTGCTTGATACTACTTTCTCAACTTTTTGAAAATCAATTGGATGGTTAAAATCTCTTACATGAATAAATAGAGCATTGGAATCTTGTCCAGTTCTAATGCTATATTTATGTTGTTTATTTTGGGGGGAATTCTTTATCAAAAGTTTTTTTTATTGTATCAAGATTTTTGAATACAACTTTAATATTAAAAGTCTTAAGAAGAGAAGGCATATCAACCAAGTTTTCATGGTAAGGGAGAACCAACATATTTCTAGTTGAATAAGGCTGGTTGCCCCTTTTTGGATTATAAAAAGTGTTTCTAGCAACTTTAAAAGATTTATCAATTACATTTCTTGGGTATTTTAAATCTTTACCTGTTTCATAAATTTTGGATATTTCCTCATCTATGAACTCAGGACTACAAATTCGTAAAGCTCTCAAAAACATTGATGAGAAAACAGACAGTTTGACTCTATCTTGATGCGAGGAATAATAGTGGACATAGGAACAGTTATTTGTAGGTTTTCTGTAAATTTTAAATTTGAAATCATTATTACCCTTAATAATTAAGACATCTAGAAAAGGCAATGAGTTATTTTCTTCAAACTTAACAGTAAAGTTTATAGAATGGGCTAAGCTATTTAGTTTTCCAAGGAAATGGTGTATATCTACATTTTTGGGCATAAGACACAAAATATCATCAACATATCTGAACCATTTAGCTCTATTAGGGAGGATTGTGTTAAGCAACCTTGTTTCAAAAAATTCCATGTATAGGTTACTAAGAACAGGTGAAAGAGGATTTCTCATTGCCATACCAAACTTCTGAGTGTAAAACTTATCATTAAATACAAATTTTGCATCAACAATGCAAAGTTTAATAAGTTTAATGATAGTAGGAACTGGCAATGGTAAATCATAGTTAACGAGTTCTTCAGATAAGAAACTTAATAAATCATCAACAGGAACTTTCGTAAACAAGGAAGTAACATCAAAACTAACCATGTTAAAATCATTTAAGTCAGTCAAGGAGCTTAATTTATCAACCAAGTCTATGTTGTTTTTAACATTAAAGTTAGAAATTTTGCCAACAATAGGGCTCAAAATATCAACAAGCCATTTGGATAATTTATATGAGACTGACCCTATGGAGCTAATAATTGGTCTGACTGGATTCCCTGGTTTGTGTACACTGTTATACCTGCCAGGTACTCCAGCTTTTGCACTAATCTCTTGTGTGGATATGTGCCGAAAGCCTTCTTACAGTCCACGAAAATGCAATCTACCCACCCCTCTCTCTCTTTTCTTACTATCACCTTATCATAGATCTCTAGTAGGTTTGTGGTAAAGGATTTCAGATCCCTGAATCCGTGTTTGTCTTTGATTAGCTCATTCCTTTCTGGGTCCTCCACCACCTTTCTCCTGATAACCTTCTCAATGACTCTTCATAGTATGCATGTCAGTGACACTGGTCTGTAGTTTAGTGCTGTGTGTCTGTCTCCTTTCTTAAAAACTGGGACTACATTTGCTGTTTTCCATACCTCAGAGAGCTGCCATGTTTCCATAGATGTGTTGAAGATTGTTGTTAGTGGTGCACATAGTGCCTCTGCTCCCTCTCTCAGAACCCGCCGAAAGTTATCCGGCCCCATCGCGTTCGAGGTGTTTAGTTAACCTAGTCTCTTCACCTCTTTTGCAGTTTTATGTATTGTGTCTAGCACTTGGTGTATCCCACCCGTACGTGTTTCAGGTGTCCTGTCTCCACTGTGAATGCTTCTATAAATCTCACGTTGAGCTCCTCACATACTTCTAGGTCATTTCGTGTGACTTCGCCTCCTTCTTCAGCCTGATTACCTAGTGTTTGACTATTGTTTTCCTCCTGATGCGACCGTACAACAGCTTTGGGTCGGACTTGGCTTTCGCTGCTACGTCATTTTCGTATCGTCGTTGTATCTCCCTCCTTACCTGTGCGTATTCATTTCTGGCTCTTTGACTATTCTCCTAATCAAGCCAGTAAGTAGGAGACCTGGTCTGGGACCGGACCGTGGGAATGATGACCTCCGCAGGCGACTCCACGTAACTCCAGGTAAGTTTTTTTTTTAAAAAATAACACTTGAAAGAATGTTTTCGTTTTTGCTAATGATAATAACATTTACGATATAATATTAAATGATATCAATACAAAATATAGAAATGTGTGTGAGTGTGTGTGTGTGTGAGTGTGTGTGTGTGTGTGTGTGTGTGTGTGTGTGTGTGTGTGTACACTCCCCCATTTGTACTCACCTATTTGTGGTTGCAGGGGTCGATTCATAGCTCCTGGCCCCGCCTCTTCACTGATTGCTACTAGGTCCTCTCTCTCCCTGCTCCATGAGCTTTATCATACCTCGTCTTAAAACTATGTATGGATCCTGCCACCACTACGTCACTTGCCAGACTGTTCCACTTCCTGACTTTATGACTGAAGAAATACTTCCTAACATACCTTTGACTCATCGGAGTCTTCAACTTCCGACTGTGACCCGTTGTTTCTGTGTCCCATCTCTGGAACATCCTGTCTTTGTCCACCTTGTCTATTCCTCGCAGTACTTTATATGTCGTTATCATGTCTCCCCTGACCCTCCTGCCCTCCAGTGTCGCCAGGCCAATTTCCCTTAACCTTTCTTCGCCAGGACAGTCCCCTTAGCTCTGGGACTAGTCTCGTTGCAAACTTTTGCACTTTCTCTAATTTCTTGACGTACGTGTGTGTGTGTGTGTCTGTGTGTGTGTGTGTGTGTGTGTGTGTGTGTGTGTGTGTGTGTGTGTGTGTGTGTACTCGCCTATACGTGCTTGCGGGGAACCAGTCCCAGCTTCTAGCCCCGCCTTATCTCTGGTCGCTCATAGGTTCTCAGTACCATGGCTTCAAGAGCCTTATCGTACCTTTCTTTAAAACTCTGGACTCTTTGTTGATAACCTATTCGGATTGACCAGCGGCCGAAATACATTAAATATTCCATTGAAAATTCCCAGTTATTCTGTAATAAAAATATCGCGTCTTCTTTTCAAAAGAAATTCCAGTTCGATCAACTTTCTTTAAAAACAGTTGGTTAATTGGCCCCTACACGGCTAAAAGTATTTTTTTCAGGCCACCGCATGTCACTGACACACTGTCTGTATATATATACTGCAGTTTTAATATCTCTGTTGGTATAAACCTTGATGAACATCAAAATGGTATACAATACCGACAGGTTGGTAGGTAAGACACATAGGCAACAGTTAGGCAACTTTATTCCGAAACGTTTCGCCTACACAGTAGGCTTCTTCAGTCGAATACAGAAAGTAGGCAGGAACAGTAGAGATGTGAAGACGATGTAATCAGTCCATCACCCTTGAAGTCGTAGAATTTGAGGTTGTCAGTCCCTCGGCCTGGAGAAGTTCAGTTCCATAGTCAGGAACTATCTGAAGATCAAGCGACAGTGCGGAGACTTAAATACTGTCGGAAGGACAGGTGCAGAGTAGTAGTAGTAGTAGTAGTAGTGAGATTGTAACTGTTGCATATGTACCTAACAACCTGTCGGTATTGTATACCATTTTGATGTTCATCTTGTCAGACACTGCAACACGTGGCATCTTGGTACAGAAAACACCTTGGACAAGCTTTTCAAGTGAGAAGTGTTGGATCTGAGAGGGACATGACCTCTCAGTGGTTACAATCTCACTACTACTACTACTACTACTACTCTGCACCTGTCCTTCCGACAGTATTTAAGTCTCCGCACTGTCGCTTGATCTTCAGATAGTTCCTGACTATGGAACTGAACTTCTCCAGGCCGAGGGACTGACAACCTCAAATTCTACGACTTCAAGGGTGATGGACTGATTACATCGTCTTCACATCTCTACTGTTCCTGCCTACTTTCTGTATTCGACTGAAGAAGCGTACTGTGTAGGCGAAACGTTTCGGAATAAAGTTGTCTAACTGTTGCATATGTGTCTTACCTAACAACCTGTCGGTATTGTATACCATTTTGATGTTTATTCAGATCTGATTGTGACTTGAAAAAGCCCACTGTGTGGGCGAAAAGTTGTCAATAAAGGATCACATTATACTGCATATGTGTTTATATTTCCACCGAAACGTTACCTAATATGTCCAGGTGTTCACTCAATAATCTCATTAAGATACACCAGCGTGAATAAATGGTATAGAAACCTGGGAAGATGATCAACGAGACACTGGTGCAACATTCTGAATCTTTATTCTGGGAACTCTTCGCCAGCCACAGTGATTTCTCCAGGAGAACTGCAGCAGGCCTACTGGCTCATGCGAGGCAGTTCCAAGTCCCCCACCAGCCCAGGCCAATGCCCCAACCTAGTCAGGTCACCTCCACTTAAGGAGCACGGCACCTGACCTAGTAGCACAAGCAAGTCAGGTCCAACTCACACCCACCCACACCCACTCATATACTTATCTAACCTATTTTTAAAACTACACAACGTTTTAGCTTCAATAACTGTACTCGGGAGTTTGTACCATTCATCCACAACTCCATTACCAAACCAGTGCTTTCCTATATAATTTCTCTGCATTGAACTGAAAAAGTCACTGGCTGGCGAAACGTTCCCAGAATAAAATACCCAAACGTTGCACGAGTGTTTCGTGTATCATGACACACCAGAATTTAAGGTTTAAAGCCGATCAAAAGGGCAATTCTCTGGTAAGTGCGTGGAGACCATTTCCCTAAGACTTATTATCATCAAAACTAAGCGCTAAACCAGCAGGGTCATACAGTACTGGCGGGTAGGGGTTCAAAGGTCGGCGGAGAATCCTAAAGAAAGTCTATTTCCTAAAGAAAACCATTGAATTCAACTTGACGCAGCTCAGAGTTATCTTTATTTTACGCACAGCGCTGAATGATAATAATTTAATAATTTAATAATTTATTTACTGGACTGAAATCATTATTATAGTATGTTAAACAATTCACTGGAGGACTTTTCAACTTTTCTTCAGTTCCTTCAACATTTCGTTTTTATTTTGCTGGTAACTTGAGGCTTCAACCATCAGCTTTATCACTGTTTTATCCCTGTTAACAGTTACCTTCAGTTTTTCTGTTTGTTTCCCGTTTCTCTTTTACTAAGCCGTGGAGGCCATTTTCTCTACTTATTTCAATTCTATACTTTACTTATGTTTCATTTATCTATTTTCTATGATTTTCAACGTGCACGTTAGGTATGGTCAAGTTAGGTATGGTCAAGTTAGGTATGGTCAAGTTAGGTATGGTCAAGTTAGGTATGGTCAAGTTAGGTATGGTCAAGTTAGGTAGGGTCAAGTTAGCTATGGTCAAGTTAGCTATGGTCAAGTTAGCTATGGTCAAGTTAGCTATGGTCAAGTTAGGTATGGTTAAGTTAGGTATGGTCAAGTTAGGTATGGTCAAGTTAGGTATGGTCAAGTTAGCTATGGTCAAGTTAGCTATGGTCAAGTTAGGTATGGTCAAGTTAGGTATGGTCAAGTTAGGTATGGTCAAGTTAGGTAGGGTCAAGTTAGGTATGGCCAAGTTAGGTATGGCCAAGTTAGGTATGGTCAAGTTAGGTATGGTCAAGTTAGGTATGGTCAAGTTAGCTATGGTCAGTTAGGTATGGTCAAGTTAGGTATGGTCAAGTTAGGTATGGTCAAGTTAGGTATTGTCAAGTTAGGTAGGGTCAAGTTAGGTATGGTCAAGTTAGTTATGGTCAAGTTAGGTATGGACAAGTTAGGTATGGTCAAGTTAGGTATGGTCAAGTTAGGTATGGTCAAGTTAGGTATGGTCAAGTTAGGTAGGGTCAAGTTAGATATGGTCAAGTTAGGTATGGCCAAGTTAGGAATGGTCAAGTTAGATATGGTCAAGTTAGTTATGGTCAAGTTAGGTATGGTCAAGTTAGGTATGGTCAAGTTAGGTATGGTCAAGTTAGGTATGGTCAAGTTA